>NC_081430.1:55420548-55461270 GCF_949786415.1 Peromyscus eremicus | reverse complement strand
AGAAGGCGTCACCAGGAGGTGGCGAGTTTTATTTGTGGGTTTCAGTCAGAGGCCTCTCTGAGCGGCTTGCTAATTATGTGATGGCCTAGTAATGGCAGAGCCATTGCTGGTGAAGTCCCAGGATGGCAAGCACTTCTATCTGTCCCCATTGTCCATTTTCCTGGTGTGGCATGAGGGAAGTCTCACTCCCGAGCAAACTCATCAGAGCTGCACCACCTACAAAGTCAAGTGGATGGTCAATGAGTCGCAGGTGTGCACACAGGGAAACGCTGGGACCTCTTCCCTCATCCCCCTCAGCCAACCCACAGGTAACTATGACTCACAGCCTGGGGTAAAGGTACATTTATTTTTTTCTAGTCAGAACAGAATTTAGTTCAAGTCACCCAGATTCATGTATTAATTTTTAGGGTGGAGCTAAGATTTAGCATGTGGTAGTCCATGGGGTAGGCAGACACAATACACATGGTGTGACAGGTCTGGTGGGTGTCATATTTGGTAGACACTGTCACATCTATGGGGATAATGGGCTTGGTCATGATAGCAAAATGAAATCTAAATTTAAAAAGCACAGGGCATCAGAGATGCCTCATTGATTCATGAGGACCTGAGTTCAAATTTCCCAGACTCGTGTGAAAAAGAGCGAGGTGCCTGTAATTTCAATACTGGGAGGTAGGCACAGATACAGGAGGATCATTGGGGGCTTGCTAGCCAGTTAGGACTAGCTAGAAAAATATCCATCCAACCAACCAACCAAACAACCAAACAAACAGTCCATCCAGCTCCAGGTTCAGTGAGAGACCCTGAATAATGTGGAAAGTGACAGAGCAGGATGCCTAGGTCCTATTATCCTGTTCTGGCCTTTGCACACGTGCACACAGGCAAGCATGTCCACACACACGTACACACATGTATACTGCTGTGGAACAATGCTTTTCTACACTATGAATATGTATTACTCTCATTGGTTAATAAAAAACTGACAGGCCGGTAGCTGGGCAGGAAGTTAGGCAGGAAAGCCAAATTGAGAATGCTGGGAAGAAGGAAGGTGGAGTCAGGAGAGTTGCCAGCCAGATAGAGAATGAGTCGGACACACAAAACAGGACAGAGGTAAAAGCCATGAGTCTTGGGACAGCATGTCGATGAATAGAAATGGGTTAAGCTATAAGAATTAATTAGTAACAAGCTTGGGCTATTGGCCAAGCATTTATAATTCATATTTAGCCTCTGAGTCAGTTATTTGGGACCAGATAGTCTTGTCAGAAAACTCCACTACAGTATATCCCATGCACATAGACATATGCAACACACACACACACACACACACACACACACACACACACACACATCTCCAAACAAAGGACTTAACCTTCAAGAGATTAAGATCACAAATCTCCCACACATGTTAGCATGGAATGAGATGGGGCTTTTGGGTCTGAGACAATCCCTTTCCCAAATGAAAGAGCCGTGTGTCTTCTGGGCACACCAGTGAGTTTGCAGCCAAAGAAATTCACTCACACATGAAAGGAGTAAACACCACCACCCTTTCCTTGTGAAGGTTAAATGCTGCCAGGGAGGTGGGCATTATCCTAGCTATGAAATTAGTAAGGGGGAAAGATGGCCCTAGAACTTTCCTAGCATATAGCTCTGTGTGTGTGTGTGTGTGTGTGTGTGTGTGTGTGTGTGTGTGTGTGTGTGTTTTCACATGTGTGTGCATGGCCTTTGAACTGAAATCTAAGCCGGTCAACATAGGTACACTGGAGTCAATTCATAAAGGACGGAGGCTATCATTTGCATCCTATGACCAGTAGAGAGTCATGGAAATGAAATGCCACATTAGGACCATACCTGCCGAAGGATGACTTGGCAAATGATGGCTTTCTCTAGACGTGTTCTGGTTGCCAAGTGATGAACAACACTTAGTTATTATATGTGTGCATGTTCCCATGTGTACAAGTTGATGTGTGTGTGTGTGTGTATGTGTGTGTGTGTGTGTGTGTGTGTGTGTGTATGTGTGTGTGTGCATATGTAGGCCAGAGGTCAACCTCAGAGGCCATTCTTCAGATACCGTCTACTTTTTTTTTCTTTTGAGACAGAGTCTCTTACTGGAACCTTCCAAATAGCTTAGGCTGGTTGGCCATTGATGCTCCATGATCCTCCTGTCTCTACCTCTCCAGTGCTGGGATTACAGGTCTATGCTGCCCCACCCAGCTGTTGGATGTAGGCAAGTACTTCACTGAGATGTCTCCTCAACCAGACTCAGTATTTAAAGCAGCAGCATTGTGATCACACCACAGTGTCACCTAGGCTGAAGTCTGGAGGATACATTGGGCAAAATGCTAGCAGGCACATCTAGGGCTCTGAGGCACAGACTAGAGGTGACAGGGATTGGGTGTTGAGATGACAGGGGCACTGGGGTGAAATAGACCAGTCTCTGAGATATTTCACCCTAAACCTACAGGAGTTCAAAAGCAATTGGGCCTGGGTAGGGAGAGTGACTGAGTAAGAATTGTCTGTCTAGCTCCTAGGGTGTCGCTTCTGCTGGATCACTGTGGGGGCACAGTCTGCTGGAAGGCTCATGCTACTGCTCTGAGGGCAGACTCTGTGAACTCTGAAGGACAATTAGTGGAATGTGCCCCCCGATCTGGTAAGTGAGGACACACTGCATAGAGATACGGGATACTTCATTCCAATCAAGGGTGGGGCTGATGCAAGCCAGAAACACTGAGATGAAACACTCAGAACAGTGGGCCTGGAGTCTGGAGACCAAAGTGCGAAGGTCAGGTAAGCTAAGGAGAGCCCAGGCAAGCACCCAGGCAAACTCAGTAAGAAGCTGTCACAAGTGGGTGGGGCTGCTCTTCCTGGAGAGAGATGACACAGGCAGAAGTAGGCAGGAGCTTTGAATTCCCCGTCTGTCACTCATCAGGGGAAAGCCTTTGCACCAGCACCTTGGCCTCTCTGACCTGAGGAATGAAGCTCATGGCAGCCTCCACCTCAAGCGAGATTTGGGTGAGTTGAGGGGTCAGAGATCTCGGCTCTACTGTGTGGGGGTGACAGATGTTCAGCAAACTGCTGATGTGAGTGTCACCAGCAAACATTAATCCTCATAACCCCTACATGGAGTGAAAGTCAGGGGCCACACCATGGGAGAGTTCAAGGCCAAAGTGCATCAGAGTAAAGGCAGCCAGAGCTGAGGCTAAGTGTTGGGTGGGATGTGTGGGTGGGGTCTCTCTTCTTTCTCAAAGCCTCAGATTTCCGAGCCCATGTCTTGGCCATGGCTGAGCTGATGACCCTGGTCAGCTCTGGCTCACATAGTGCTTTATTTGGCCTTATTTATTTGGTTTTTGTTGTTGTTGTTTTTAATAGAAATAAACATTTAAAATTTAGATTGAAGCATTAAAATAAGCCTCATTCAGATCCCAGAAGGTGCTCAGACAGTGAATACAGGCGTGGGAACCCGGACCTAAGGAATAAACAACTTCTTCAAAGGAGATACCTGGTTTTCAATCCACCAGCGTCTTCACTGACTCTGTTTTCTGTAGGTTCTGATGTCAGCTTCTCTTCTACAGTTTATGAGGCTCTTAGACTTAGGAAATTCCAGAACACTTATTTGCAGTTATGTTTTTCCAATGGTGTTACAACTAGGAACATCAATTTTCATGACAAGAGACAATGGTAGTTGTCTTAGGTTTCCATTACTATAACAAATACCCAAAGCAGGGTGACCTTATAAAGAAAAGAGGTTTGCTTAGTTCACACTACTGGAAGTCCAAAGACAATGCCAGCAGCATGGACTTAGTTTTGGTAAAGAGCTTACTGTGGATGGCACCACACAGTAGGAGCCAAGTGAATGGCAGAGTTCACATGATGAAAACAAGAAGCTAGAAAATGAGTGGGTACCATAAAAACTATTTTAAGCCCTTCCAGGGGCAGAGCCCCCAAGGAACTAATGATGTCCTAGGTTCCACCTCTTAAGAGCCCCATCGTTCTTGTCAGAACTTGAGGTGCAGAGTCAGAACTGTGAGTTCAAAGTCAGCCTGGTCTACATAGCGAGTCCCAAGCCCGCCAGAGCTACACAGGAAGACCCTATTTAAAAACAAGAACAAAACTAACAGAAACATCCCATCATTCTCAATATTGTCACACTGTGTTCCAACCTTCCTATCTAGGAAAGCTTAAGCGACATTCTTCAGCCACATTTGGGCTATAGCCTGGTCCTCCGCCGTTAGTACTTACCCTTGGTGTTTCCTGGGTTTACGCCACCACACACAAAGGCACGGAAGTGCTGACTCGCATGCAGAGTTATTTGATGGACATTTTCAATTTTCCCCCAATGGTGCTTTCTAAAGTTTAACTTGTTCGTACTAGAAGCAGGCGTCAGTATCAGATTCTGCACATATTCCTATCTGTGGTTTTCTATGCCGACAGCATCCATATTTCATTGTTCTCACCCAGGTGTTCTGCCACCTGACTGCTTCGGAGACACATTTGGCCTGAAGTTCTGGTTCAAAGGAATCAAAACTTCCCTACGCCCTGAGGGAAAGGTCTTTTGACAATTCCTCGTCTCCATTTTCCCTTGATGAACTTGTGAGGTGGGAAAGAGACAGATATGAAAAAGCTGCCCGCTCTCTTAAAACAGCACAACACAAAAAAGGCAATAAAACAGTCCACAGTGGAGGAATTTTCCCCACCAGCAAGACCAACTGCTTGCAGCATTTCATTTACCCAAGGACACTGTGTTTTCTCAAATATCCCACAGTGATTATCTGGTAAAATCTCAAAAGATTTTTTTTTTTCAACACAAGTTGTCTTTGGTCAATAAATACCACAACTGAAATGTCCTGGGGGTAGAGATTTATGACCAAAGCCCAGAAAATGAATTCATAAATCAATTGAGGAAGCTCTCTGGTAGCCCATCTGATTTTATGTAGAAGTTAGCAAAGGCCAGGAGTGCTTATGAGGTCACTGCTAGGCTAGGCTCAAACCTACTTGTGGCAGGAAGGAATGGGTTCAGAGAGTACTGTTTATCCAGCCATAAGGGGATGAGCCCATCTGCCTTTGCACAGTTGACAGCTCTGTCTCCTCTTTTCTTTTGTTCCTAGGCATTGGCAAAGAGAAGTGTGTCGTGTGTTGTGGAAGAACTAGGGAACTGGGTTTTCATTGCAGGTATACCAGTTGGCTGTGGGAACTTGGCTGAGTCTTTTGGATCCTCTGACATTGCATTCTGATTTGAAAACTACTGAGGATGTTACCCACCCCAATGGACTGTTGTCAAGATTAAATAATGCATTTGAGATGCTAGTGCCTTGCCTTTCCAATGAAAGCAATTGATCCCATGTCAGCCTTATGGATAATATTTATAAGGTGTCTGGCACCATGGCAATGTTCCATAAATTACTCTTAGCCTGTTCAACTGTGTTAATTTAAGGATGACTGGAGATGATACTGTGTAATTAATAACAGCTTCCTCCAGAGGCAAAGCTTCATTAAGCCTTTGTGTAGTGTGTCTTGATAAGATGTCCTGTTCTCACCAGTACAATCCTCTTGGCTTCAAGGTCTAGACTAGCCCTGACCTTCATTAGGTCTCACATCTGAACTTCCCACTTAAGACTCTCTCAAGTTAGCTCTCCATCTCTCCATCTCTCATCCCATGCTTTCTCTTCCCCTCTCCACCTTTTCCTTCCTTTCCCCTCTTCTTCCTTCTCCCTTCCTCCTCTTCTCTTCTTTCTCCTGTAATTCCTGCTAGTGTCTGTATTAGCAATTCTGATCACTCCAAGTAGCAAGCATCTGTCTTCTGTTCCTTGCTTCTGAATGTCTACATAGATCTCCCACCTCCCATCTCATGTTTTCCTTATGACATCTCACAGCAGGGGGTTGTCCAAACTGAACATGTTGTTTAGACTCATCTAGATGTGCACCTAGCTATGCACTGAAAAGCTAGCAACAGGAACAGACGAAGCACTGACCGGTGTAGCAGGAATCTTAAAAGTTCTTATTAATAAAATCAAACCTGAGGCCAGGTATTGGGGTGAATGCTGGAAGATCAGAGCAGCAGAACAAACTATAGCTTCCTCACCTCGGCAGTTCCTCAGCTGATCCTGTTTCCTCAGACTGGAAGCTTCTGAGTCTTCATCCAGAATGAATTTCAGCTGAACTGCTGCTCAAAACCTAAAAGCTTAACCAGCCAAAAGCTTCTAGTTTCTGGTCCTCACGCCTTATATATCTTTCTGCTTTCTGCCATCACTCCCTGGGATTAAAGGCTCACTTTCTGGGATTAAAGGCTTGTGTCACCATGCTTGGCTATATCCTTATGGCCTTGAACTTACAGAGATCCAGACAAATTTCTGCCTCTGGAATGCTAGGATTAAAGGCGTGTGCTACCACTGCCTAACCTCTATGTTTAATATTGTGGCTTTTCTGTCTCTGACCCCAGATAAGTTTATTAGAGTGCACAATATTTTGAGGAACACAATACCACCACAGACCGGTACTTAGAAGAGCTTTCTTTCAGTTATTCTGCCTCCTGCCCTCCTCAAACAGACATCAGCAAAAATGTGTCCAGTGTTATCTGGAGACTTTTCTTTGGGAAGTTAAAACAAGCATGCATTCACCCCACATGGGGTACATGCAACAAACCAAAGAAACAGTGCCACCCAAGTCTAGGTTGGTGAACCAGTGAGTTTACTTGGGTCAGTTGTGGGAGCATGGATGGTTCAAAGGCAGCTTCATCAAGGAAGAGCCTACCCCGGCACAGACGATGACTCAGAAAAGTTGCATCCTTAGAGTTTGGTACATAACCGAAGACAGACTCGTCTCCGCAGCATTGTGGGTGCTTGTGTAACCTTAAGGGAGGGTCTTGTAAACCTTATACCTTCCTGGAACTCATCAATTCCTTTCACTTCCCGAGCCTTGTGATTCTCTCTCCTCCCTGAGGTGTGTCTATTGGGAGGAAATATCTATACAGCAGTCACTCAGGCTCAGTACCTGATGTCAACCCTGACACCTTCCTTTCCTGCACACAAGCATCTCCCAGTTGGTGGACATCACCTCCTAAGTCCTTCTCACTTGTGCTGTTTCTACATCCACTGTCTCCTCCTATTTCTACCATCCATGCCTGTCAATGGATACCTGGGACTGACTGCCTTTATCTAGACCCTGTGTTTCCCCCTAAACATGTCTCACAGGGTGGTGACATTACTTTGGACTCAGAAGTATGATCACATGATCTAATTCCCCTGCTTTAAATACTCTGGCCTCCTTATGCTCTCAATGTAAAATATCCAGTGTCTTCGTGTAGATTCATAGTCCTGATGTTTAGATTCCTACTTGTATCCCTGGTGGCCCCAAGTTTCTCCTCCCCTCTGTTCCTCTCCTTGATAGAGCTAATGGAATCCCACTGTCTTCCTAACACTCTGTGATCTCCTAGGCCTCCAGATCTTGACCTGTTTCCTCTGCCCAGAAGGTTCCACTTGCCTGTGGCCACCTCCCATTCCAGGCTCAAGTCTCAACCAAGTGTGACATACTCAGAGATGCTTCTGTGAGACTTGGATAGGTCCCTTCCATGCTCCTGCCCAATCTCTGGCTCTTTCCCATCAGCCCTTTGAGCTTTGTAATAATTCATTAGTCATGAATCAATCTAGGATATGATGGAATTCTGGGCCAATGTTATTTCCTGTGCACCATAAACCACCCAAGGAATAAGACTCAGAGAAATACAAATTCATGAGTGTCCTCTGACTTAGCTTGCAGTAGGAAGTACCCCATTCCTTTCCTACAGATTCATTTTTCTGCCATTACAGTAACCAGAGCTCAGCAGGGTCCAAAATCAGTACACAGAAAATTCTAGAAGTAAGTAATTGATACACTGTAAATTCAATACTGTTCTGAGTAGCTTAAGTCATCCTTATGTTACTTAATTTTGGTCCCAGGGTACAAGTGTTGTGGTGCTGACAATTTATTCATCCAAAGGTGGTATGAAGTGATCCTTCAGTTGGAAGGGTGAAAGGAAGATCTTTATTATGGTATATTATTAATTGCCCTATTTTGTTAATAGTCATTGCTAATCTCTTCCTGTGCCTAATTCCTGCATTTAACGTTATTATAGGTGTGCATGGATAAGGAAAACAGTATGTAGAGGGTTTGAAATTATCCATGGCTATTGCACACACTGGGGTTCTCTGAACATGTCCTCCTTAGGTAAGGAGGGACAGATGCATTGTTATGAGCTCTACAAAGGAGCCTTTAAGCATGTGAAGCTGGAGTATTATGATCATGAGCAAGTGGCCATTAGAACAAGGTTAGGATTTTGCAGTTGGTCTATTAGGGAAGGCTGAAGGAAACAAGGGCTGGCATGGTCCCTAGAATGTCCTGGGTCTCTCATCCCTCATCAGAGTCTCTGCCCTTACTGTGTGGTTGAACAGCCAGCCCTCTCATGGCCCTCTCATGGTCACTTGACAAGTGTGCATTTACCTCCAAGTGGAGAATTCTCACCCACTGTCAGCCCTGTCCTTCCAGTCCCAAGGGCACTGCCACATAGATTACTCTGCCTGGCCAAGTCTTCTGACACGTGCCTAAGCCTTCGTGACAATCAAAAAGTCTTATCCAAAGTGACAGGTATGGAAGAGGAGGCAAATGGAGAAGGCAAGACATTCTCCCTAAACTCTGATTGGCTTTCAGGGCTCTTTTTTTCTGTGACAATTTCTCCCACTGTCCCCTTGAACAGCTGCTTAGATCCCGGTGGAGCATAGGTGACAGAGACTGACCATTTGGTGACTATATAACTGGAGAGATACTTCCACAGTTTTCTGAAATTCCAACTTTTCACCCGAGGATAGTTGAAATAGTCAAAGGTTCCAGAAACAGGGTCCTGACCATGCAAACCCCATCCTCTGGCTTCTTTGCTGAGTGGCACTGCTCCAGGACATCTAAAAGGCAGCTCCCCTCTGGCCTGGTACTGCCACCCTTTAACCAGAGGGGCACCCCTCTGCTTTGGCAAAGTACTGTTAAGAAACTTTATCTCATTCTGTTCTTTATCAAAGATGTGAAGGACATGTAGTTCCATTTTTCCATAGGAAGAAATGCAGGGATTTGGAGTTGTCATTAATTTGCTCTGTGAATAGTCAGTAACCAAATAGGACACAGGGCTTGACTCTTTCCTCACTTGGTGACATGGGTATCATTCCAGAGGTCAGATACTCGTCTCAGATTTGGCTCACTCCTCCTTCCCATCACATCATCATCATCATCATCATCATCATCATCATCATCATCATCATCATCCATGTTTTACAGATAAGGAAACACACTGATTAGAGTAAGGACCTTTCTTGCTGGGAAGTTCCCCAGGGGACAGCACAGTGGGACACAGCAGTACTGTCTCTGCCACATAGTCCTGCAGTGTTGTTTTTTAATGTCCAGGAACAGAAGTGACAGGCTTGGTCACCAACGGGATCTGGGAGAACTCCAAAGTGGTGCCTGGAAAATGCTAGGCTCCACAACTGGGCAGGCTGGTCCACAGCATGTGCTACTTGTTATACCACATGCTCTGTTGGTGTCAGAGCTTCCCTGGACATTTCACAGGGTGGTCCATGGCCAGCACACAAACATCTGCTGTGCCTCTGCATGTGTGGCCTGGCTGAGTCCCCCTGTCTCCTCTAGCCTTGCCACACACTCTCCAGTTCCAGCCATCTTCCAGTTTTCACAGACAGTCCTTTAGCTGCCAGCTCCTGCCACTGGACTCTGGAAAGAAAGGCCTGGAAGGCAGAGGCTTGGAGAAAGATCAGCTTCATCTTGGGATGTTGGCAAGCTCACTCAGATGCCCCACCCTGGAGCTGCTGGACCTTCCTGACAAACCCTGCATCTCGAAGACTCTATGACTTTGACTGTGTTGTTCTTTTCCTTCCAAGCCCAGAGCCTTAGCTATCCTTATCTGGAATGATCTGGTATCCTTCTGTGACTCATTATGTCTCTTTTGGTCAGGAGAGCTAGTGGCCAAATCCAACTCAGAGCTATTTTTGAAACCCTCAAGGCTGAGACTATTTCTACAGTTTTAATGGGTTGAGAGCACCAACTAAGGTAAAATAAAAATAAATAAATAAAAGAGAAATAGTAAGAAGCCTAAGCTCCTTCTTCTCCAAACCTTTGCTCTTACAGAATCCCACCTTATACCCTTTCATGATTGTCTTCCCAGCAAGCTGTCAGCTCCCTGTCTCTACTGTTCAGTCCTGGCCCCACACCAGGCTTTAGCTTACATATGTAGACTCCACCACAGAGGTGGCCTGGGAAGACACAAATTCAAATCCCATCTCCACTGTTCAGGAATTAGGTGGCTCAGGGCCTCAGTTTCCTTATGGAACCCCATGGGGGTTAGAACTAATATTTAAACTTGTGTCTGTCACTGGAGCCAATGGGAAGAGATATACCTAGCATGTCAGAGCTCTTTTGTTCATGGGGCTCCATCCTCACCTGAGATCCTGCTTTGAAGGCTATTCCCAGCTGAGAACAGGGTCCTTTCCAACCTCCTTTCTTGGGACTCATCATGTGATCCCACCTCATGTGACTTGGCTTTCCTGTGTCCTTTGCTGAGCTCTCTTAGCTTTGAGCCCGTTTCCAGGGCTCTTACCCAGCATGCTCATTACTGTGCTGGTCCAAGGTCTAGATGGGGCCATCTAGAGAGACTCACTAGACCTTGTGAGTCTAGCACATGCTCTTCAGAAAGACATTTACCGTTTTCTAAAAATACACAGAGACATCTCACATACACACATGGTGGGCCTGGAGACTGCCTTCCAGGTGACGGAAACTCCCCAAGCATGTGTCCCTTCTTAGAACGGGTGCCGACAATTCCTGGCCCAGCCTTCCAGATGAGAAAACAGCTAAGTGACAGAGGCATTTGTGGTCCTTTTCAGTCACTACACCAACCCCATTCATTCAGAGAGGCTGGAGAGGGCCTTGTGACACTAGTGATGGCAAGACGTGGCCAGGCCCCTTCCTTGGTGTTTAAGATCGACACAAAGAAAGGTGGAGTTTTGAAATTCTTTCTTTTGTAAATCCTGAATGTCTTGCCAGCTCCGAGGCTCCCCTTTCTTCCCAAAGGGAGGTATCATGCCCTGTGAAAGCGCTGGGTGAGCCACTGCAGGGACCAGGTTCTAGTTGCCATCGGCCTCTGGTCCCTGACAAGCCATGGCTTGTCTCTGAACCTGTCTCTTTACTTCCCAAATTGAGACAGTCTAATTACATGACCTGTTGGATGTTTCCTGAGCTCTAAAGTGCTGGAAACTGTCATCTGGAGTTGTCATGTGTAAGACATGGTTTGAGTCTCAGAGGCAGAGTTTCTTTTACAGCCCATGACTGTTGCTTCCCAAGGTGATATGCGTGGTTGTCATTCAGCAGACTCCAGCACCAGGTGGGTGCCATGACAGAAAAGGAAATACAATTTCACTGCATGGCCAGATGTCTGTACCCTACTGCAGCTGGTATCGCTTCTATTTTACAGAATGCAGGAAGGAAGGAATAAGTTAGAATTAATACTCAATCTCAAATCAATTACTGAAACCCATTTCTTAAAAGGCTTCTTCAAGTTGGGAGAGACAACTGAGCATCTAAGGACACTTATTGCTTGTCCAGAGGACCAGGTTTGGTTCCCAGCACCCCAGCCCAGCAGCTTATAACCACCTGTAACTCTGTCTCCAGAGGATCTAACAATTCTTCTAGCCTCCGTGGGCACTCATCCACCCACGACACACACACACACACACACACACACACACATATAAATACAAAATAAAAGCTGGTCTTCAATGAAAGTCTTATTCAATACTCCCATAGTAGGCCCTCCACTTAGTGGTCTTTCCAAGAATTCTGAAAGTGTGAAAAAAGATTTTATTTATCGTCTGCTATGAAGCAAGACAAGCCCATTTTGGGTTGCAATTCCATTAATACAGTTGTGCGGAGGATGTGTTTAGCTATCACGAGCTGAGGTTTCTCCTTGTACACTGTCTGGGATTAGTAAGGACCCATTTAGCATGATTTGGTCTTTTGAGAAAATCATGATTCCTTAATGAGTGCCCCATGTGTTCGTTACTGCATGCCCTCAGTCACTGTATTAAAGGGGCTTTGATGATGAGTGTTTTGTAAATATGAGGCTAAAAAAAGTGAGGTCAGTGTCTTACAGCAGGGCTCTTCTCAGCCTGTGGTGCACAGATGTGTACTCGGAACCCCAAGAGGATGCTGCATCGGCTGCATCTCCAGAGCTATTTTATCCCAGAGCCCCTCTTTCATGGAGCTCCTCCCTGCACTGATGTCCATAGCAATCTGTGTTTCCCTAGTTAATCTCCATTCCTCTCATTGACTGAATTTGTGAGATTTTCCTATAGCGTGAAAGAAGATGAGTTACTATTCTCTCTATTTTAGACACTCTGCAGCTTCCAGAACATCTGTCTCATTTGCAGCATGTGGGGAGAGGTGGATAGGGTCCCTTCTACTATGTTCACAAAACAATGACAACTTCTATTCATTATGGTTGATATGATATTCGAATTTGGCTTGGTGGCAGAGACCTGTAATTCCAGCCATTTTGAGACTCTGAGGCAGAAGGATCACAAATTCAAGCCAGTGTGTTTGATTAATTAAGTAATGACACTCTATCTCAAAATAAAAAGTGTTAAAAAAAGTTTGATCAAGATGGGATATAGCTCTGTGGTGGCCTAGCATGCTTGAGACCCTAGGTTCAATTTCAGGTACTGAACAAAAAGAAGATTCCTGGATAAGACTTTACGTCACTTTCTGAGTATGTGTGAAAGTAGGGAAACGATATTCAGGAGGTCTACTAACATGTAACCTGTAAGCATGTGACAGTGCAAACCCGGGTATCAGGGTTGGAGGCTGGTCCTGGAAGGAAAGGTACTTGTGATCCCCAGAGATGGAGTCACTGATGTCTAGTACAGGATGCTGGACCTGAGGAGGTTCACCCTGGAGTTTGGAGATGAGAATACACAGATACTATAAATCTATAGTGATTTGAGGGCTCCCCCCGACCACCCACTATTTCCAGTTTTTATTTCTCCTCACCTGCCTGCTCGGGGTGTGGCTGAAGTTCCCATGCTGGGCCTTGAGGGGTGCCTTCTGTATGTGCGAGGATCCAAAGCCTCCACGAGGCTAGTGACTGCTTTGAGATGAACCCACTCTGTGAGGAGGGAGGTGAACTGAAGCTCACGGAAAGCCAACTTTTAGGACGCACACCTGATATCCTGGCAGTTCCTGGAACTCAGAAAAGACAGACACAGTACGACAATGACAACCTTATAACCAAGAATCACAGGACAGCAGGGCAGCAGAAGCCTGGGAGTGACAGACAGACAGCAAAGGAAAGTCTGACCCAGGAGTGACAGACAGACAGCAAAGGATAGTCTGACCCAGGAGTGACAGACAGACAAAGGAAAGTCTGACCCAGGAGTGTGAAGAAGCTCTTAGAGAACACAAAAGGGAACTGACGTGTTTTTAATTTCTTCAAAGAATTAGAGGATGGAGAGAACAATGGGGAGAGGCAAACGGAAGCTCCGTGGGAAAAGATTTTGATATTCTGGAAAGCAATAACAGGGAGTCAGGAATTTCTGTGTATCACAACTCATCTTTAAGAAAAAAAAAATATCACAGATGTGCTGGGGCAAAGGAAGGCTTGGCACAGTGACCAATGGTAAGAAGGACCCAGGAGGTAAAGAGACAGAGACAGTGCATCCCAGGGGAAGAGAAAGGGCAGTGACAGCCATGGGGTGTGGGACTGTTCCATGCACGAGCCTGTGTCATCTAGAAAAGGGCCATGTGCAACAGTTGAGAAGATAATCCAACACACTATAGGAGGAAATTCAAAGGAAAAACACACGAAGCCCAGGATTCCTGAAAAGAAATCAAAACCACATTGTCACCAGATTTCTCCTCACAAGGTTATACACCAGAAGAGTACAACAAAGGGAAACATCCAGGGGAGGTGGGGTGGGGGGTCGGAGGGGACCTTGAATCTTTGTTCATCCCAAGTAGCATTCAAGAGTAAGGATAACAGAGCATAAAGAAACTGTGATATGGCCTGGCAGGACGGCTCAGTGGGTAAAGGTTCTTGCCACCAAGCCTGAAGACTTGAGTCTCATCTCCAGGATCCAAATACAGGAAGCAGAGAACCGACTCCTACAAGTTGTCCCTGAACCATACCTGTGCTCCGCCAAATACATGTTATAGACAGGAATCTGAGATACTGAGCGTGAGCCAGCAAGACAACCACAGAGATTCAGACCAAGGCTTCTCGGCATTGTGGCCAATAACACTATGGCCTGTGGGCCAGAGTTCCAAAGTTCAGGTGCAGACTTTCCTTTGTGCCTCAAAGCAATACTCTTAGCTGTGAGCCCCTACAATCTTTTTAAGCTATGTGCTTCTGGCACACAATAACAAAACGTAACTATCACAGTCCTAGAAGACAGTAATGGGGGCATTCAAAGGAGAGGCTGAGATGAACACAAGATGAAAGGACTCAGCTGGACCAACACTATGCTATTTTGTACCACGTCCATCCTCCAGGGCACACATGATAGGATGGGAACTCCAAAGGTCTTGAGCCACAATTCTGTGACCTTGTCAGCTCCATCCTACATGATCTTTTTCTTGCTCTGGCTCTGCTAGCAGCCAGTGGCTTTTCTCAGTGGTCCACATTCCTGACAGCACTTCCTGAGGTTACCATTGCCTCATTCTTCCAGTCTCCTGCGTTATCCCCTGAAGCACCACCTACCAGGAAGTCAATGCTGTGAGTAATGTTCTTGACAACCTTAGGACGTGGGTGTCCTCAGTCCACTTCCCGGTTGCATCCTTGTTCTTGTGTGAAGCCTAGGAGGTGGGATTTTGATGTTTGCCTTCCTGTCTGCATTGTGGTCTTCTGGGCTCTCACCAGAACCGCCTACTGTACCCTGCCCGAGCATTCCAGGACTTCCCTAGTCAACACTGCCACACTTTCCCAAATTTCTCCCGCAGAAGGGTTTTAAATGTTTCAGAGCTATGGTGTTACAATAGTCATCTGAAGGGCATCACTTCCCTCACTGCCCCAGCATCAATCTTCCGTGTGAGTCAGCTACCTGCCACTGAACCCAAACATCTCAGCAAGACGGAGTATGGGAGGGAGATTTACTCTGTCTCATCATTTCAGAGTTTTCAGCCTGTCATGTAGAGGTCATGGGAAGGGCAGCTCACGTCATGGTTGACAGAAAGTAGAAAGGAGGAATGCCCGTATTCACTGGCTCTGGTTTCTCTCCTTCAATGGGATGGTGCCACCAATATGCAGTTGGGGGCTTCACCTCTTAACTAATCCTCTCTGGAAAGGTCCTCCCAAAGAGGCCCAGAGGTAGCTTTCCTGAGTCTCCTAAGCACTTGTCTCGATTCAAGCAAGGTGATGTCCCAGCATTTAGAGGCACTCACTTGCATTTGATGTCAGTCCTTTACCCTCAGCTTAACGTTTTCTCAATTCTTGTTTTTGGTTTCTGTATCTTGGAAGTTCATCATTTGGTACTAGAGAAGAAAAATCTCTCTTTACCAATCTGTTGATTCTTGCTTCTTAACAGAGAGGTTCTGTGATGTTGGGAGGACCAACGTTCTGTTCTGAGAGCCCTGAGCTGAGCTGGGGTTCCTGTGCACCTGCCCACCTGCCGGATGCCTTGGGCCTGCTTGACCATGAGCTCGTCTACTTTGTGGCTGTTTCTTCCCAGTGAAAACATCTACACCCCTCCTCGGGCGTCTCTCTTTTCAATGCGCAGATGTGTGTCTGTTGGGGGTTGAATGTGAAGTGTCCTTGTAGAGTCACACATTTGAGTGCTTGGTCACCAGCTGGTGGAACCGTTTGGAAAGGTTCAGGGAAGGGAGTGAGTCACAGGGAGGCAGGCTGTGAGGGTTCCTCTCCTTTTTTCCCTTACTGACCATAATGTGACCAGCTGACCCATGTTCGTGCCCTCATACCTTCTTGCTAGAGTGGGCTGAACTCTCAAACTGTCTGGCCTAAAGAGCCCACCCTTCCTTACTTTGATTTTAAGGTATTTTGCCACAGCAATGAGAAAGGCAAGCTTGTTCTATGGAGATGATGAGGGACTGAGGAACCGGCAGATCTTAGGACCTTGAAACTTTTTTGAGGGAATCTGTTTTTCAACTCAAAACTATATGGAGTAGTATATTGCGGAAGAAGTTATGAATTTGAGAGGGGATAGAGTGGGGATACAGGGGGATCTGGAGTGGGGGAAAGGAAGAGTAGAACAATATAAATAAGGTATTCATGCATGAAATTCTCAAAAAAGTATACCCCCCACCAACATAAAAATATATGGTAGAAAATACACAAAATAAATCAACAGGGCTTGTGTGATCTCAAAAGAGGGTCATCATCGTAGATTAAATTCCTGATTGACTCACACAGCTGACAGAGCCAAAGGTAAAAGGAGGCCCACAATGGCTGAGGAGTCAGGAACAGAAGGCAAATCACAAAAACTTAGGCTCCCCAACAACGGACATCGCCTACTTTTATTGTTTACTTATTTGGTGCTGAGGAGACCCAGGGTCTCATGCGTGTTAAGCCTGTGGCGACCAATACTTATCCTTTCTTTACTGTTCTTCCTCTGATAATCCCCTGGAGATGCCTCTCATTCAGGCTTCTGGTCTTGACTGGTTTAATCAGTCAGTTGTTCAATGACGTGGCCGTTCTCTATCTGCTATGCCCACCAAGTGTCTGTTATGACAAAATGTGTTAAATACATGGAAGTAGAAAATTATAGAGGTTAAAAAAATACAAACAAGCTGGGTGGTGGTAGCACACGCCTTTAATCCCAGCACTGGGGAGGCAGAGGCAGGTGGATCTCTGAGTCTGAGACTAGCCTGGTCTACAGAGTGAGTTCCAGGAGAGCCAGGGCTATACAGAGAAACCTGGTCTCGAAAAACAAACAAAACAAAAACAAATAAATACAATAGAGACTGAAGAGATGGCTCAGTGGTCACTGGCGGCTCTTGCAAAGGACCTGGGTTCCAGTCCCAGCACCCTCAGAGTACCTTACAACTGTCCGTGGCTCCAGTCCCTCTTTCGGTCTCTGCAGACTCCAGGCATGCACATAATGCACATATGTATATGCAGGCAACACATACACACAAAATAAAGGAAAGTAAAATACATTAAATCTTTAAAAACATTTTAAAGCCAAAGACAACTTTTCAGTGATATTCTCCATTTGCTCCCTCCAAGTCAGCCTGTTTTCCCAATATCTGGGGAGATCCTCCATAGAAGCTTCCAGAAACCATCAAAGGGATATTTGTCTGTAGTTTCTGGTGCTCTTATTCCTCTTTTTATTGCTCAGATGCACCTTAGAAATCGTCTCAAGTTCTCCAATGATCTCTGTGAGTCACGAAATGTGTGCTTACGAAAGAGAAAATGATTTTGCTCAAGCACCGTGCTATTGCCTAGAATCCCAAGACAAAATGAGAGAAAAACAAAACTCTTGAGTCTCTGGCACCTGGTCATGCAATGAAGGGTGTGAAACGTAAACAGGAAGTGACAATTAAATTTGTCGGAGGCTTGCTCACCTGCATTGTCATTTCATCCTTTACACTTCCTAGCCTTCATCAAGCCTCAACACAAATGCCTCTCTGGAAGGTGTCGCTGTCAGCCTCATTTTCGAGATGCGGGGGGGGGGGGGGGTGCTCGGGTGAGAGAGCAGGAGAGAGAGGAGGTGTAGCAATGGCCAGGGCCAAGCTCCTCCCTGGACTGTGCGTCCATTTGCACTGGGGTGTGTGCTGGTCATGCTTAACAGACTTTGATTATCCAAGCCACCGGTGAAAGGTGGTGTGTATTACTCAGGGTCCTCCAGAGGGACAGAACAGACAGACAGAATGAATGTGTGCTAAAGGAGGGGTTATTAGATTGGCTTATACCACATGGTTGAAATAGTCAAACAATACTGTCTCACACCAGAGTAGCTGCTCCATCCACAGAGTTGGGTGCCTTGGCTGTCCTAGTCTGCACCAAAGACCAGGAGGATCTTGAGTTGGAAGCTAGAGGAGGCTGGTTCTAACACCAATGAAGGCATCAGCAGCAACAGGGTAGATGAATTTGCTAGTGGGAGTGAAGGCCAAGAGAGTCCTTTCATCTGGGCTGCAATCAGAGGGTGAATCTGTCCATAACAGTTAAGGTCATCAAAACTGTCCCCCACGGTACACCCACAGGCCAACCTAAGGTAGACCATCTTCCACTGAGCTGACAGTCCCACTAACCATCACAGTGATGGGACAGACTCTACCTGTGTCATTTTAGGACAGTCTGCCTAAGCCGAATGCAAGTTACCTGGATGCGGAGTGCGGCATCAGAGTTCACGATGGGGGAAGGGATGAGGCTGGAGGGGAAGACAGCAGAGGAAGAAAGATCTCCAGGGACTCCAGTTGCAGTGAAGGCTGGCATGGCGTATAACTGCAGTGCGCTAACTGTTGTTAACATATAGAGCAGACCTGCAGGCCATGTGTGGTACAAGGCAGTCAGCAGAAAGCCAGTGCAGGTAGGGTGCAGGAAGCCTGGGCATCTTGGAGACGAGCGCATACAAGAAGAGGTTGACGTGATGCCTCAGAAGCAGCTTCCTCACGCCAGATGCATAGTAGGTTCTCAATTCATGTCCGAGAAACAAGACTATTCCAGAGAAAGCATCTCTGAGTTTTCGGTTGAGATTGTTCATTAAGCACAAAGAATGAAGCCCTAGTCAAGGCCAACAATGTGTCTGTTATGTGCCCATGTCTGTTTTAGTCCATTCACACAATAATTATCAGGATGGCTAAGAATGGATGATTTATTATAAATATCAGCTCTGCTGCTTGTTAATTCAGAACCCAAACATTTGCCCATTTCCACCCCAAATGGAGGAGTCTAGTTAGTGCGTTCCCTATATTATAACTGCAAAATTAAATTAAATGAACTGAGTGAATTGCATGGGGGTAAATAAACTAATTTAATTCATGGGATGAAGAATAATACTGAATACATCTATAGTTGAGTAAATAAGCCAATTAAATATTTTCTCTTTAGATAGAACAAGCCAATAGTGCAGCCACAACAAAGGGAAATAAAAGAAGAAAAGAAAAAGATTTTTATGTTAATTAAGTGTGGCCCACGTGGACCCTGGCCCCGCCCCAGCTTCTGGCTTTCCTGCCATCCTGGGGGACCCTGGCACTGGCTCCAGGTATGTTTATTTCTTGCTTTAAAGGCATTATTTAAAACTGTAGATTGGAAGGAATGAGTCTGTGAGGCTGAAGGTGGCATGGTTTCATTCCTGAAGAAAATACCTAGAAAATGACACACCGGACAGTATTAGGATATGGTGGTGGCGGTGATTCAGGGTTTGGGGTCAAGCAGAGCTAAGCTTAAAGGTTTGCTGATGCTCATGGCTTGGGAAGGGAGGACCTTAGGTGGACAGTCTTATTTCTGGAGTAAGGTAGTCGTGGTGACTACTTCCTGGGACTGGGTGAGGCTCAGGAGGGACAGCAATGGCAGACGCAGAAAGTGGCAGGGCACACACTGTGACAAGGGATTTGGTCCACTGACTGTTTGTTCTGAACCCAGTTCTTTCCAGATCCCCGGGCTGGTGCTAGAAATGGAGGATATGGTGATAAGATAGATAGATGGATGGGACCCCAAAGAGTCTTCAAGGACTTTATGGTCTAGTGAGCGAGTCAAGGGGGTGTCCACACAGCTAACAGAACACAAATTTGATAGGAATACCTTGGAACAAAGGGTTAGATTGAGCCAGACACCCCATTAGTCTCTTGGTCTTGAGAACTACCTGACGATGCTTTTGGTGGGGGGACATAATTCTATACTCTGCTCTTTTTAACCCAACTAAGCCAGATCACTGTTTTTCCCTATAGTTGATTCTAAGCCTGCACACAGAAGAGTAAGAGAAAGCTGGGGGTTCAAGAGTAGACTGGTCCAGAGCTCAGCATCAGCATAGAGGGAGGAGAGGGACACTGCTACCAGGGAGTCCTGGATCAACATCTGGGGCCTGGGCCATCCTGGGCACAAGAGCTGCCCCCTTTCTGAGCCTCAGTTTCCACATCTGTGAGGTGGGAGTGGAGGATGTCTTTCCTCAGCTCTGGAAGTATATGGAAGGGCATTTCTGCTGTTCCTGAAGCTCTGTTTTGATTGAGGGAATTAATTAAAACTATGTGGGACACTTGTCAGTGTGAATGGCGGCGGGCACTGAAGTTAGTGATAGGCTTGTAAGAGGTGAAGTGGGTTGTTCAGAAATGTAGATACTTTGAGATCATTTGACCACTGCCTGAGTGTGCTGGACAAGATCCTAGAAGATGTCAGGGGCTCATGGGACTCACCCTGCCTGGAGGTGGAGGGTCTGAGAGCCTATCTGGGTCAGGACATGAGCGAGAGTGTGATCTGGGGTGCAGTTTGGAACTGGTGTACAGTACATATGGGGATGACTCCTTTTTGGTATTGCTGGGATTGAGGTAGGGACACAGAGGGAGACTTGGCCCAGAGTGGGAATGGATAGGTAAATTTGGCTAAGAAGTAAGATTTGGCACTGGGGGGCAAGGCGACCTCAGTCAAGCTTTTGGGGAGAGCATTGAGCAGAGATCAGATTTCCATGGGAAGTACAGAGAGTGAACGGGGTGGGTGTCGTTGCAGTGACAGTTTCTTGGTGACTTCCTAATAGGTGTGAGGAGTTGGTGAGCGAATGAACCGAGACTGTAGGGACACAGAAAGAAGCAGAGTCACATATTTAAGCATGGTATATTTAGAGTGCTAGGATTGCAAGAGACCCCAGAGGTCCAGAGGCTGCGGTCCTGAGCCACAGGGCTCCATCTGCAAACCCCAGGGGGTCAGAAAGCCCAATTGGTTGTAGTTCCTGGGTGTGAAGAACCCAGGCCGTTCTGAGAAGAGAAGGTGAGCCAGAAGACAGGGCTCAGACAGCCCGTCCCCCCACCTGGGCAGGAGACTAACACACATAGTTTTAAGGGAGAATTCACCTCTCTCCTACTTAGGGTTCCCTGATACTCACCTGGGATATTCCTGGGGACAGAAAGTTCACCAACAATGGGACAAATCCTCACTGAACCAAAAATGTTCAAAAGAGCTTTGTACGTCACCAATGTTTTAATTCACATAACCTGCACAAACCATTGCCTGTATTGAAATTTAGACTCTGGAATCCGGCAGCCATGTATTCCTTCATGCAGCACATGTTTTAAGGACAGCAGTCATCCTTCTAGCGCCAGCTGATAGTCACCCCCTTCGCGTTCTCGGACACCTCCAGTTTGCATCCTGATTAGGGGGATGACGCCTGTCTCTTGCATCCTGACCCAAACCCAGCCAGTTCTTGGTTCTATCTACTCTTACATCCTCCATGCTTAACATAACCTAGCTTATCCAAAAATTTCTATCAATAAGGACTTTGTAAATCAATGAATGAGTGAGTAATTATAATCTTCATTGGAATACAAATCTGGACAAAACATGGAGAAGCTGAATAGGCATGCCATGGGGTGAACCTAAGCCCGTTTGGTCCCCCACCAGGACACCACAGAGACATTTCTTATTATCTGACTTCCTCAAGGACAAAGCTACATGGCACGGTCCTCAGAAACTCTTGGTGACCATCTATCACTCCAGCGGTTTTGACGCTTTGTCTATCAATACCCAAGGTCAACACCCACTACTCTCTTTCATCTTTCATCAAAGATGGATTAATATTTTTGAGCGGCTCTCATATGGCTGGAGTGGTGACAAGGCACTTTACAAAATTAAAACGTATTAATTCTGTCCACCACTTTCCATGATAGAGATTTTATCGCCATAGTCTAGGACTTAGAGCCGAAGCCCATAAATAGCCGCACTGAGGCCTTGTGTTCTTGTCCACCGACTCTGACCCACTTTCTTTGTGCCTGCATGACTTTGGACAAAGCAGAGACTCACAGGGAGAGGAGAGAATCGTAGCGCCCCCCTGGGCTCCTCCACTCTCACCCTCCTCCAGGGTTTCTTTATGGACGTTTTTGACAGAGGTAACTTTTGTTCACCTTCTTATCAGACTCTGGCCTTCACTGTCAGCATTTTAAACACTGCTTATCTCCTTATCCCTTTCCTCCCCCTTCCCCTCCTCGCTATGCACGTGTGTGTGTTCTTTCTCTCATTTTTGGGACAAAATACCTTCGAGAATCAGCTAAAGGGAAGAGGGGTTTATCCAGGCTCGTGATTCAGTTTGCATCCTGACATAACAGTGGGATCACAGTGGTGTGGCCAGCTTTTGCCGATGGCGGCAGAAGGCTGTTCACTCACATCACTGTAGATGGGGAGGCAGAGAATGGGGGACCCCAGCACCTAACTGACTTTCCTCTTTTCCCTTAGTGTTCAGTCCCGACCCTAACGCACAGGCTGGGGTCCGCCCACATTGAGGACAGCTCTCCTTCCTCAGTTGAAATCTCTCTGGAAACTCCCCTGCAGATATGCCCTAGGTCTCCTAGGTGATTCCAAGTCCAATCAAATTGACAATCAAGATTAAGCATGGCATAGAGACACATGCGCATCTGTGTGATGCATGTCGGTAGTGGTATTGACATGTAACTTAAACCTCACACATGGGTTTGTTCATGCCTCCGTGTGGTGATGAAACTGGTACTGCTTTCTCTTAAGGTGGCTGTGGTTTTGGGTTCAATTTCTATTCCCCTAGGAAAGAAGACTAAATTAACACAATTTTAAGAAGACTAAATTATCACAGTTTTCGGGATTACTTTCAGGACTTTTAGTAATGTGGCAGCATAAAGTCTATCAGTAATTACAAAAGCCACTATAATACCATGTTCAGCAACTGATGTAAACTGTTTAGGTATGTAAACACCCTCTAGCAAATCGTCCCTCCCCACACTGTTCTGTCAATCAAGATGCAGCCTATGGTGGGAACCACAGTAATCCTGACTCCTGCTGTGTCATGGGCTTTGTGACCTGGCATTGCCCCTTCTCTGCTCCTTGATAACCTCACTCTGATATGAGTCATAAATAAGTCCAGCAGCCAGCAGCACCATGCGGAGAGCGCAGGAAGCCGCAGGACACCCACCGATGCTAGGATCTCCTCCGTCTGACTGAGGGTCTGTCATGTCTTCATTAAGTGACTATGCTTAAGTGACACTGAGCTGTTAGGACCTCACTCTCCTCATCTGTAAGGTGTGGATGTTAAGAGTACCCTTCCCAAGCCCCCAGGAAGCTTCGGCAGCAGCTCGCTCAGGTTCAGCACTTTGCACAGTGGTGGGTGCAGAAGGAAAGGGTGGGCTGCACAGAACCCTGAGCCTCACATCTCCATCATCTCCCCAGGCTCACAGAAGCCTTGTAGTCTTTCCTCGGGCTTGGAGAGAGAATCCACAGAGGCACAGAGGGAGCCAATCCCTCTTTTCCTTCTACCCCCTTCTCAGAGCAGGAGTTGCCCTAGCCCCGGGAGTGTCTCCGTATCTTTCCCAACAGTGAACCTGCCATAACAGGTGGACATCATTACCTCCATGGGACAGTGACGTTACCATAGTGAGCATCCTACCCAGAAACTGTCTACATCTGAAGCCATTCTACATTTGATTCTGCTCGGATTGGTGGCGCTCCCTTCCAAAGCCACTTAAACATTCCTCCCACCAAAATCTTTAATGGAGGTTTTATGCAGCAACATCAACGTCCCCTCTAAATGATTTCTTTTGAAGCCACATAGTGTTTCCTCGGCTTGTCTTCCAATCAAACATTAAGCACAGTGCTATAGAGCAAGGAGAGTCCTTCATGCTCTTAGTTTGTCCATGTACTCTGTGGAGAGGAGCCCTGACATGAAATTCATCGCTCCCAAGACAGACACCATGTAACCAGACAGACCCTTGTTGCTACATTGAGCCGTGCAATCCTTGGAGTGGAGGAGGCTCACTCACGTCACCCCCAGGCCTCACCATGACATGCAGCCTCAGCTGCCCAATATGTCTCTGAACTTGTTCTGCAGAGGTTTGGTTCAGGTTCAGGTTCTGTTCTTCCACACCTAGAGGACAGAGGATGTACTTAACCCCTGCTAGACTGTGGTTCATCCCACAGCACACTGAGGATTTAGTGAGCAGAGCCTATGAGGTGTCATGAGTTCGTTAGACTGTAGGTCTACATCAGCAGTGGTCTGTGGAGCACCTCTCCAGCTCAGGCTTCCTTCTGTGTGTGAGTCACGTCACACTAGAAACCTAGATACATCGAAGCTGTACTCTGTACTCAGAAATGCCGTCGGGTTAGTCTTCCGTTTACTTTAAGGAGTGTTTCCGAGGCCCTGCTGTGTGCACACAGTGAAATGGATAGGGATGCCCTCCGTGAGCAAGACAGATATGGTCCTGCTTCAGAGATCAAGTGGGTAGGCTGCCAACAAAAGAGAAGGCTGTGTCATGAAGAATCCAGTGTAGAAGGCTAAAGCAGTTTCAGGGTCAGCGTGACGGTGTGTGAGTAAGGACGTGGACCCAGTGATCTGCATCTAATAAAACTAAACTCAATATCTCTAGGGGGGCCTGTAATAGACAGGTATAATCTGGTCAGAGACGTGGATGTGGATGGCCCTCACCATGACTGTACCTAGGTCATGGAGAGTCGCACTGCAAGCTGAATGGGGCGTGTAAGCCAGTGTACCCAGGGAGGCCTGTGGCCAGAAGCAGGATCTACGTTCTCTTTACAGTGCTTATGGAAGGGCATCAGGGACAATCTGGTGCTTGGCAAGTTCTACTACCCCTGGTGACATTAGATGTTACATTCTCATCATCTCCTAGAGACCTAACTTTTTCACACAGTAGGACAGTCACACGGCTGAGACTTCAGGATCTGTCCTGCCTGACATCCAAGCCCCTTTTACCCCACTGCACCTGACTTGGAAAGTCCACGTTGTATCATACCTGGTTTACAGCCTCCAAGTCCAAAGCATTTGAAAAGATGACATCTTGATGTCTGCTGTCTTTGGTGGTAACCCAAGACTTGTCATCATCCAACCCTCACCTCAGCCATTCAGAGGTCACTTCACTTGCCCCTCAAGCATGCCAGGTGTGCTGCCATGCCTGGACCTTTGTGCTTGATGTTGCCTGCCATGCCTGGACCTAAAGGCCTTGGGGCTCCTTCTTAGAAGGCCACTGCTTGAATGTCAGCTCCGTAAAGGCTCAGCCCGCTGTCCTGACTAAAGTGCACTCTCCCATACCATCACTCTGAGCCCTGAAATGGCTTTAGCTTTCTGCACTAAATTCTTCATGACACCGTTCTCCCTATGTCGATTGCCTGCCCTGGTTGCTCTCTGAAATCAAAACTTCATCTGTCTTGCGCATCGATAAAGTCCTTATTCAGTGCACTGTATGGACGTAGTAGGACCTCAGAAATATTCCTAAGTGGATGGATGAGCCTGATGTCACCTCTGAGGACAGTCTCTGTCTAGCCAGGCTTCCCGTGTCACATGAATACCCAGCCTTCCTGTTATCAAAAAATATCAACTGTGCCTCTGACTCCCATCAAGGTGTGTGCTCTGGAAGCTTTTTTTTTTTTTTTTTTTTTTTTCTTTATAGAGTCTCAGAATCTATTTTTGGTGACTGGGCTCAAATTCCAACTCAACCCTTTGGGAGCCTGAGCACTCCATTACCAAAGCTCTCAACCCTTTAGACTCTACCCTGATTTGGGGAGAAATAAATCTGGGTACTTACAGAGTTATGTCTATCCTAAGGGCTGAACTACTGCTACTGCTTCTATCATGGCTGACCCCAGGCTGTCCTCCACGTCTGCCTCCCCAGGTGTGTAAGGAACAGTACACTATGTACTCCCTCCTGCTTGCTTTCAGTCCCATTCCCTTCAGCAAGAGCCGGGTCCAATTAAATAATCTCTCTCTCTCTCTCTCTCTCTCTCTCTCTCTCTCTCTCTCTCCCTCTCCCCCTCCCCCACCCCCCGTGTTAACTATTTAGAAAGTGAACTACCTATCAAGCTGTACACCCTCTTCTTCCATTGTAGGCATTGTGTTGGCCCTGTATGATAAAGGCAGTTAGTCTCCACCCAAGCCTCCCAGAAGGTCATGGTATAGCAGGCTCCTTGGATGCAGATATAGAAACCTTCAGAAATGCATCATGGGACATGAGTCTACGGAGGTAGATGAATCTGAGCATCCTGAATGAAAGCAGAGAAGGAACCCAACTCTGAAAGGGGCAGACCCAGGAAGGCCTCCTGGGGCAGGGGAGCTAAACTAAAGCTGATTCCTGACTTGGGGGTTTCTTCTTGAGTAAACACAAGGGTGGTGTTTGGGCAGAGGGCTGCATATACAAAGACAAGGACCTGGTTCACAAGATGGACTCCACTCTGTCAGCTGGCACCAGAGACAGGAGATAAAAGGGTCACAGGAGTAGGTCCTTCTGGGATGCACTGGGCACCCAGCCCTGCATCTGTTGCCAGGAATGGGGCAGACCCAGCAAGGCGTGGGCAGCGAAAGGGTTATGGCGGCCAGTCTCCAGGCCCTGTCAGAACTGGATGCTAGGATTGTGAGGTTCTGAACAGCTGGGTGCCAGGTGGCTCAGGACTGCAGGCCCCTGCGTTCCTGGGTAAATTCAGAACAGCTGAGCATCCCTGGACCTCTCCTGGAGGCACATTGTCCACACAGGCTTCCCTTTGGCAGGAAAATCGACTTTCATTCTTGAGAGCTATGGGGATTTGGGGCAGTTCACAAAGCCTGCCCCTTATTCTCCTTCCATTCATTAATTATTGTCGTTGGGAACTTGTATTTATCAGGCACCGAGCACAGGTTTTGGGGAGAGATAGACCAGTGTGCCATGTCCCCCGATCTGATACGATTCGGCTCTAAGAAGAAGTAGCAGGCCCACGGACCTTAGTTAATTAGGGATTCAGAGCCTGCCATCCAGAGATGTTTGATAAACAGCTCTAAGCATTATTATCTCCTCAGCCAACTGAGCAGTTGGCCGCCTCCCTGCCAAGCCACCAGCCCCCGGGAGAGGAGCGGTTCCCTTGCAATGTTAACAGAAACCGATCCTCCCGGGCAAGGCTCTGCTGGGCAAAGGCAGACAGAGGCAGACTGGAGACTGCTTTCTGTCCCCATCTCCTGTCCTTCCCCCACAGCCTCCTTTCTCTCACCAGTCAAATGGGGCCAAGACCACTGTGAGGAATGAGGTCACAAGGTCTAAGAGAATGCTACCAACTGCAGATGAATCCAACTTCACAAACACCGGAGGAGGACAGCTTCGGGGGAAAGATCCCCACACAGTTTTTCACTCTCCTTGGGATCTTTGTGCCCATGAAGCTCGTAGGGAAAAATGACAGTTGTGGGGACTCTTGGAGATTCACTGTGGAAAGGTAAACCAGCAGGGTTCAGTCTCTTGGCTTTCAAGAAACTCGAAATCCAATCCAGTTTGGGTTAAAACCATTTGGTTGCAACTCAAAACACAGGGGAAGCAAATCTGGCCACGCCTTCCCAGATTCTTGGTCTAACAGATGATGGACAAAGGGAACTGAGGAGGAGGAGGAAGGTGGGAGATGTTTGGGGACCGTGGAGATCTACAAATGCAGGATTGAAAGGAAAAGGATGAGAGATTTATAAAATTCGTGTTGACAAACAGTGCTAGGTTTTCAGTTTTCTCCCCTCTCTAAAAACATCTCTCAAACTGGACGCCAACCAGCTCCGCGGGAAGTCAGCAAACAGACAGCACCATTTCAGTTTTAAGGGTGCGGTGGAGGGATACGGGAGTGTGGCTCACTGGTCAGTTTCTCTGTCATCACAGACAGTATTGGGAAACAACCCTCTTGTCCCTGGCCAAGACTCTTGACAGAGGTTAGACGGGGCTTGAAAGCCAAGTAGCCATCTGCAAGAGAGGACACCCTACCTGCTATAGCCTTCTGGGCTGTGGGAGTCGGTGACCTGCCAGGCCTTTCCCTTGTTCTGGTGCCTGTGAACATCCCAGCCCTCAGTATGTCTTTGCAGACTGAATAGCCGAATGGCAAAGAACACCCAGAGCATGTTGTCTGAATTACAGAGCACAAAATAAACTTTCCACACTTGTTCTACTGACTTGACCTTCCTAAGTGCTCCAGTGAGACAGCAAGGATGGAGACCGGTCATCTCTTCTGGATCAAGAGGGACACTGACGAGTAAAGATGGTGACTTACACAAGGACAAGATGCTTGTAGCTGTGTAGGATGGACCACAGCTCATGCAAGAAAACACGGAAAGGCTGAGGGCTCCATGCTGAAGGCCCCTGTATACTTGGTCACTAATCCAGTTTCTCTCTCCTTCTACTGATCATTGAGCTGCCTTGAGTTTCATGCAAATATCTCCCTAGATGGTCACTGGTCTCTCTGGACTCACCCCTTCCTGCCTGGTTTCCTCCACATTGAACATGAAAAGAATCAACCCCCCCTACACACACACACACACACACACACACACACACACACACACACACACACCCCTTCACCACCGTCATTGCCACCACAGCAAACATTCTTAATTCTCATTCACAACTTGCCCAGCAACATTTGACATTCAGGCCAACGACAGGGTGTCCCTGCCAGCTGGCTCCACTCAGGAGGCTCCAGTGGGTGTTTCCAGGCAGATGTTGGCTTTTTGCCAATGCGGGTCCACCCTGCATGGGCCCCCACTCATCTGGTCCAGCTGTGCATAAGCTTTAAAACTAATCCAAAAGAATGTCCCTTTCACTTTGATTGGCTGCTGGTGACATCATAGGAATTCATGGAAAGTGACTTTGTTACATATCCTGTTAGGCATGTCTTTGATTAATAAACATTGGGCAATCATATTAATTATATCCCTATAAATACAAAGGGATAGAATATTGGTGAAATATTTCAGAAGTATGATGTCCAGTCATCTGAGTCTGGATTAGACTGATAGCCCCTCTGAGTATGTAGACCAGATGCCAGGATGCAAGGTTTTGCCTAAATCAGTGTCCAAATTGGTTTCCTGACCCGATATTGACCCTTGCTTTTATACTTTACCAGCTGGGGAACTTTCCAAGGAAGTGAGATTTTGTTAATGATGTATACAAGATGGAACTTCCCTATATGAGGTTTGTGAGGTGCTACATCTGTGTGTACATGTGCACATCTATATGCATGTGTGCATCCGTGTCTACAGAAACCAAGGTAGATCACCCTGCAAGAAAATCCCCAGCTCTGACATGAAGGAAGGTTCTTCATTATTTTCCTGAGGCTCTGTGAACCAACAGGGTGGCCTGAGCAATAGAGATTGATGCTTTGACTGGAGGCCAGGTGTCTGAGGTATCAGCAAGTCTCTGTGAGAGTCACATGGGACAATCTGCTCCCTACTTCTCCCTGGCTCCCACAGTGTGTTGGTAATCTTTGCCTTTCTTTGGCTTACAGAAACATCTCTTCAATCTCAGCCTTCAGGTCATGTGGACTTCTGTGCTCCTGTGTGTTTCCAGATTTATCCAATGTGAAGACCCTCATTCACGTTGGATTAGGACCCACTTGTCTGAACTTATCAGAAGTGACCACATTTTCCTTGATCATGTTTCCAAAGAGGATTACATCTTACATCACCAGGTCTAGGACTTCAGTGCTGTACTCTCTTGAAAGAACAATTCAATGTATCAGATACCTTTACAGAATATTAGGTAATAATGAGAGCCCAGGGACTGGACAGATGGCTCATCAGTTAAGAGTGCTTGCTGCTCTTGCAGAGGACCTGAGTTCAGTTCTCAGCATCCATGTCAGGCAGCTCACAGCTGCTTATAACTTCTAGTTCCAGGGGATCTGATGCCCTCTTCTTGCCTCCATTGTGACCTGCATTCATATATGTACAAACACATATGCACACATACACATGCCCCCCCACATACACACATGCACACTTAAAAATATTGATAACAGGTCTTTAAAAGGAAACTTGTTCATTCTTTAAAAAACAATTATTGTACCAACTGTGATACTTTCTAGAACTTTCACCTAAACAAGTCAATTCTCCTTACTGAATATGAATTTTTTGTCTTTAAAATAGATTTAATGAAGCTGGCACAGTTGATAGTTCTTCTATGCATAGACCAAGATGGTATGAAGAAGTCCCCTGAATGAAATTTGGGAGCTCAGAGTTCTGGAGTTGAAACTGCTTCTACTAACCATGTGTGTTCAAGGTTTGTATGTAGTGAAGACCGTATGTCAAAACTGTATTTAGCCCATTAATTGAAGAATGTTGAACATGGATCAATGGCTGTGTCTCTATGCACAGAATTTAACTATTTCTAAGATAAAATGATGCAGACTATTTCAAAGTGAAAGACCAACTAAAGATCTGCCAGATACATAGTAATAAAAGGGTATATTTTTAAGTTCTTTTGAACAATATATTTGATCATATTCACCCTTCTTCTCGAATCCTCCCAGATCCCTCCACCTTCACTACCCACTCAACTTTGTGTCTTCTCTTTGACCTTCAAACTCATCAAATCCAACTTGTGCTCCTCTTATACTCTGGGACCTGGGACCTTTCCACTGGAGTGTGGTTAACCCTTGAGGAGAACTGACTCTCCTTCTCCCAGCAGCTATCCATTGCCAACTGCTCCTCAGCTGAGGGTGGGGCTTTGAGCCCACCTGCCCTCTCCATGCTGGGATTTTGTCTGGCTGCAGCTTGTGCAGGCCTCGTGTGTGCGGTCGCCACCAATAACTTCTTTCTTTAGTAGATGGTGAACAACACAGAGACCTACACCTGACCGAGGTGTCGAGAATAAGACACAACAGCATGCCCATCCCTCAATGAGACATCTGTATCACATCTCCTTCCACAAACGCTCGGTGGCCACTGCGGAAGATGGGGCCGAAAGACTGTAGGAGCCTGAGGTGGTGGAAGGCTACAGGGAAGCAAGGTATCCACACACACAAAGGCAGTTACACGTATGAACTCACACTGGCTGTGTCAGGGTACACAGAAGAGGTATTCTTCAGGGCTGGGGCTCTATCTTAGGGGTAAGCTAAACATGCCCAAAGCCCAGGGCTTGGTCCTCAGTTCTGAAAACTAAAGTATTCCAAATAAATATTAATTAAAATTATTACCAGGGATATGAATAGTCATTGCCTATAAGAAAAAACATTCATCATAATGTTTGATTATGAAACCACATTGACTAATAATACAACTTCCAAACACATTAACTTTTTCCATTACAAAGAAAAACTACTTCATCCATAATAGGAGTAAAATATTTTAATAGAGCTCTTTTGAGACTGATATAAAAGGAATATATAAAATGTTAGCAAGTCAGGTTTGCTACATATCAGAACATTTCATGTGAAATTTAGTTCAGACATGAAAAACCTGTTGCATATCATAAAATTATTAAACTTTTTCACAATATTAGTAAACCAGAGAGAAGATAAAATTCAACACACATTTATTAAAAATAATCTGGTAAACTAATAAGAAAAACTAGGAAAATATATAAGCATAAAAACACCTCAATGAACTGGGCAGTGGTGGCACATGCCTTTGATCCCAGCCCTTGGGAGGCAGAGGCAGGTGGATTTCTGTGAATTCAAGGCCAGTCTGAGTTCCAGGACAGCCAGGGCTATACAGAGAAATCCTGTCTCAAAAACAAAACAAAACAAAACAAAACAACAAAAACAAAAAACCCTCAATGAAATGAAATAGTATTAAATGATACACAACAGGCCTTGAAAATAAAACAAAACAAAACTTTGAAGCCAAAGGAAGAAAATGTCCAGAAGAAAGCTTCGTATACTAAGAAAATCAAATGCTCTTATCAAGGAAGAAATTGCAAACAAAACTGGAAAATACCAAAAACTGACTGTAAATGAAGTCACAAGTGTTCAAGTGTGTGGGATGCAGTCATAAGAGATGGTCACCATGGAATGATTATGGTACAAGAGCTGGTGTTTTAAATAAGAACCTTGGAGAGGAAAAGGGGTAAGCTCAGATGACCTGAAGAGTCAAACAGCAACATATAAAAACAGAGTTCAATGAAGTAGAGCCAGAAAAACAAGTGATGAAGCTGAAATTTGGTTCTATGGGGACTAATAAAACTAATGAATCTCTAGACGAGATAACCACACTAAAGAGAGTCGGGGAGGAGAGGAGTGAGGAGAGGGAGCAGGGGAGACAGGGTATAATTTCCCCTATAGCATACAAGGTGACATCTTCAGTGATCCTAAAAATAATGAAAGGACAATAATGGAATATCAGAAGCAACATCAGGCCAACACATCAGCAATTTAGCTGAAGAGCATGAAGCCACGGAAAATATATAACCCATCAGCAAACCAAGAAGACAGCCTAGAAAATCCCTGTTTATCACATAAATCAAATTTTACTTAAACTCCTCATTCCTCACACACAAATTCTCCACTCAGATATCCTTAGCTTCAAGTAGCAAATATTTAAAGAGGACATCTAACCAATTCCCGTGGAATTCTTTCATAATATAGAATTCTAGTCTACGGAACATACGTTGTAGTAATCTTGTGACCAGAGATGCCACACTTACAGAACATTAAGGAGGGGCTGGGGAGATAGCTCATCCAATAATGTGTCTGCTCAGCTAACGTAAGGACCTAAATGCCAAACTCAGCATTTGCAGCTGTGTGTGTGTGTGTGTGTGTGTGTGTGTGTGTGCACTGTATGCATCTGAGTGGACATGTGCACATTCAGGTCAGAACAGAGTTCTGGACCCTCTATTGTTCTCCACTTTGCCTTGAAGCAAATGAACCAATGAACCAATGTAGTATGAACTCTAATGGGTCTTAATAATAAAGACCTGGAGTCGGATATCAAGGTAAATGTTGAAAGATCAGAGAGACAAAGGAGCAAGCCACAGCCACCTCTTACCTAGCCAACTCCTCAGCTTGTAAAGAGCTGAGTTCCTGTCTTTTCCTGTCTTATAGTCCTCTCTCCACCCAGCCATATCACTTCCTATTTCCTCCTCCCAAGTGCTGAGATTAAAGGTGTGAGATCCCAAGTGCTGGGATAAAAGGTGTGTGCCACCACTGCCTGGCCTCTTTGGTTAACGAGTGGCTAGCTCTGCTCTCTGATCTCCAGGCAAGCTTTATTTGTTAGAGCACAAACAAAATATTAGCACACCCAGAAGCTCTCTGTTTTGGCAAGGCTGCCCATCCAGCAAACTCTCAGGTTCCGCCCATCTCCACCTCCCAATGCTGGGGTTGCAGGTAGGAGCAGCTGTATAGGTCTTTATGTGGGTGCTGTGGATTTGAACTCAGATCCTTGTGCTTGCAAAGCAAATGCTTATTCACTGAGCAGCCTTCCCTCGCCTCTCAACCCAGTATTCTTAAAATCACCAGTAGACCAAATAAATTTCAATTTAAACCACAGAAGAATTTTCCTAATAGATAAGCTGACTCTAAAATGTATATGGGAGTGTGGAGTACATTAATTTTAATTTTTGCAGAATTATTCTGCCTGAGTTGAAACTCGGTAGGAAGGGGCTGTAACCAAGCTGCTATTGGTGTGTAGACAGACGGAATGGAGGAGTGGGAAACAAGAGAATTTAGAAAATACACCTTCACCCATGTGGTCAACTGAATTTCAACAAAGCTAATAAGGTAATTAAAAAAGAATCGGCTTTTTGGCAGCAGGTTTTGCCCAATTGGATGTCCAGGCTGAAAACAAGAGACCCCAATCCGTACCTTAAAGGATGTCAGTGACAAGCTTGGAATAAATCACCCACCTAAGCAGGAGAGCTGCTCATTGGATGGCTCAAGACAGAAAAGACAGCTGCAACCTTGAAGCAGGGACACATTTCTAAGAAGATGCAGAATAAATACCAGAAGAGAAACGGCAGTGAAACTGTAAGACTTCAAACCTTGCTCTCCTTGTGAGGACGTGTTGAAGGAATGAGGAGACTGGGAGAAAGCACTAGAGGAGCAGGTCAGATGAGAGCTAGTGCTTGGCCTGTGTGAGGGACTTCACAGCCTCAGGACAAGGGAAATCAACCTCAGAAAGAATGCAGCTGCGAAGGCAGGACAGATGCTGGTATTTCACTGAGGGCAATGCGCCTACTCTGCTTAAATGTACGGCCTAGTGTGCATATCTTTGTCTTTGGGGGGAAAACCCAAGCTGATAGTATAATGTAAAAATAACAGCAGTTCACACTCAATAGTGTGTGCATTATACTTACTCTACCATCACCAACCCTACTCATGGGGAATTACTCCAGGGAAATGGGACAGCATGTCCATATGACTCCAAAGTTGAAACATCTCTGTTGATTATCTGCAAACAGCAGACCAAGAGAGATACCTTTGCCCTTGTGCTACTTCTTAAAATCTGACCACGTTCCTCGGGGAAGGATCAACTTGACCCCCCAAGAAGCTACACCCAAGATAATGCAATGCAGACTTTATTAAGAATGGTTTATGCTTTGAGGGTCCATATCTATTTTGCTGAGTCTTCATTTCTTATTGTTCCTCATTCGACTCTGTATGTAATGGCTCTCATTGTTCTTTGGGTCTTTATTTCTTGAAGATCTCTGTGCTATGGAAACTTGAATAACTAAACTTGGATGCGTCTCTCTCTCTCTCTCTCTCTCTCTCTCTCTCTCTCTCTCTTTCTCTCTCTCTCTTTCTCTCTTTCTCTCTCTTCAAGACAGGTTATCACTCTCTACTCCTGGCTGTCCTGGAACTCACTTTGTAGACCAGGCTGGCCTCAAACTCACAGAGATTTGCCTGCCTCTGCCTCCAAAGTGCTGGGACTAAAGGCATGTGCTGTCTGGTGGATGCCTCTCTCTTTTTATTCTGTCTTTTGTCAATTTAATTTTCAGAGTCACTGAGGACCCTAATAGGATGGAACTGGGGTTTCTTTTCTCCCAGAACTGGTAGTTGAGTACCCTTTGTCACTTTATTTATAATCAGAAAAAAAAATCTTGAAAATCCAAGTCTCTGTCAATCTGTGAACCAAGTTGTGGTATGTCTATACAATGAAATGCTACTCAACATTGAAAATGATTGTACTCACAATATATGCAGCAACATTGGTGGATATCAAATTATGAGGTGAAGCAAAGACATATAGACCCTATAAACTGTATGACTCTAGTTTATAAAGTAAGTTAAAAATTGTAAGGATGTGAAGATGGGATTGCTAAAGGCTAGGGGTGGAGGAGTGTGTATAAACTTCCAAAGAGTACCAAACATCTCTCAAGCATGGTGGAAAAACACTGAATCACAGCTATGACTATATTCCTCTATCAAAACGTATCAAATGATACACTCAAAGTCACAAGTTTGATTTTCTGTAAATTTGAGTTCAATAAAGCTGATTTAAGAAGTGTAAGAACAAAGTTGAAAGAAACAATCAATAGTTAGGAGAATGGATTGAAACAGTTTGCCTTCCCAGGATGGGAGGGTGTGTTGTTTCTTTGTAGAGGAATAAGAAAGACAAGATTGAACAGAACAGGGTGCAAAGCTTGTGAGAAGCACCCCAGAGAAGGGGGCGGGGAGCTGGGCTCCCTGTGTTTCCAGGAAATGCAGAGTCAAGCTTCTTAACCAATGTGACTGCCTCAGAGTGACAGAGACTTAAGAGATTGGTAATACTGGAGACCAAACCCCGGGCTGGGCACATGCATGCCTGTCCAGGGCCCCCACCTTTCTTTACTTTTGAAACAGGACCTCACTGAGTTGCCCAGGCTGCTGTCTTTGAACTCACTTTGTATGCCAGCTAGCCTTGACCTTACAGTCCTCCTGCACCAACCCCCAAAGTAGCTGAGATTACAGACTCCATTTTCAAATACTCCTTCTGCAATTTCCCCTTTTGCATTTAAAGTTCTATAAAACTTCCTGCCCTGTTTGGAGCTAAACTTCTGCAGATACCTCTGAAAATGCCAGTGTGCACAGCAAAATCTTCATCCAGGTCCTGGCCCTGATTTAGGGAGAAAAATAGGGGTGCATAGAGGCCCGAGGCCATTCTTCCTGAATACTTTTTCACTTAATGATGCTGATGTGGCCCAGAGCTCAATGACCTCTAGATCATTAAGACGACTTTGCAGCTTAACTGAACCAACATTTAAGGAATGTTTTTCACTTAACTCTGTCATGGGTGACGGGAAACCAAAGATGAAGAAGGCTCGTTCTATGCTTACAGCCTCACAGATGAAACAGATAAATGGTCAGACTAGTTCAGCTGCATTTTGAAAGGCTCTGTGTGAGATGTAAATACGAGGGATTATGGGAAGCACATGGAATTATGGGAAATTTACCTAGTATGGAAAGTCAGGAATGCTTCCCTGGACAAGGAGATGCCTGAGTGAAATGAGAGTAGATGGACAGTTATTATTCAAGATGTGTTAAGAACAGAGGACACTGCAGAAAGAACATCATGTACTTACATGTGACATGGCATGTGCATACTGGCACCGACCAGCGTAATGGTTAAGGCAAAAGGTGGGATTGGTGTTTGGGATTGGTCTAGAGCCGACACTCTAAATGGATGTAACTGCTGAATCCTTTCCCCAGTAAGAGACTGGTGATGTAGTCTTAGTGCTGGGGAAGACATAAGTGGTTCCCTGGGGCTCACTGGGCAACCAGCCAAGCTGACTTGGTGAGTGTAGGTTAGTAATCGACCCTGTCTTAAAAAGCAAAGTGAATGACATCCAAATAACAATGCCTGAGGTGGTCTTCTGGCCTCTACATGCACAAGCACTCATATGAACACACACACACACACACACACACACACACACACACACACACACACACACAGCAATTCCTGCTAATTTCAAAAGTAAGGGCACCAAACAGAGGCATACAGGCAAGAAAGAACTGAAGTAGAGTAGGAAGCATGTGTAGACAGGCCCCAGGAACCACACACCACTCATAACATAAAGACATCTTTCAAAACCCTAGCAAGTCAACTACTGAAGAGGGCAAGTTTATCTCGACCCATTGTTTCAGAGATTTTGGTCCATGGCCAATTGGTCCTGCTACTTTGGACCTGTGATGATGTGGTACCTCACAGCAGGTGCTGGTGGTGGTGATGGAGGCCGACTGATGTTGAAACCAAGAGAAAAGAGATGAGCATCTCACAGTCCCCTTCAGGATGTGCCAATTGTGACTAAAAATTACCTGCAGGTCTATCGCTCAAGGGTCTATCACTTAAGGTTCTACGTACCTCCTTCCCATAGTACCTTGGTAAGGGCTAAGTCATTAGCACATGGGGCTTTGGGTATACTCCAGGTCCAAACCACACTGTAAGTCACATGTAAACACAGGAAATGCATAGGTTATATATGTATGTGTCCATGAAATGATTTTCTTTTCTATTTTTATGTCGTTCTTAACTTTGTCCATAGATGGACAAATATTTCCTAAAAGTGTAACTCTAATGGCTGCATAATTTCTCATGGTAAAATGATTTATGTTTGTCTTTAATTTGATAACTGAGAAATCGTGTGTGTGTGTGTGTGTGTGTGTGTGTGTGTGTGTGTGTGTGTGGCAGGCACGACACTGCAAGGAACAGCCATACATATGTAACTCTTGCATCTCAGATTATTTCCTGTTGCTAAAAGGTGATTTTCAGTGTCTAAAAAGGGGCTCACAGGAGCTATTAAAAACTTGTATCCTTGGTGTGAACGCTAATTCTTCTCTTCACCTCAAAGGAAGAGGCGATGAACAGCCTATAAATGTTTGCTTTCAGCTATGTTCTTCCTAACTTGCCAACAGGTTACTAACTACCAGCAGAATGCCTGGTGGCAATTTCAGAATCTGTAGACAGGTTCACATTTATCTCTAACTTGAACATTTGTTCAAGCATCCAGAAACACATCCAAACCAGGCTCCTTTGTGAGAAATGTTTACACTGGCCTGGGATTAAGGAAGCTGTATGGGGCCAACATATGCACATCCTAAAGAGCTGGAATGCTTTCCTCTTGAGGAATACTGGTGATAAGAAGTAGCAAGTTGCAGATGTTAATGCTTAATTCTGATAAAGACTAAAATTGTCAGTTCTATGGCAATTTAAAAACTTCTCATGGAACTTTACAGACAGAAGGAGTGCCCAGATGTGGAACAACTGAATCATATGATACGTTTGGAAATGAGCAAATAGCCTTGTGTCTCTGTGGCTGCCTGGGGTATGTCTGATGGTATTAGACAGGAAATATCACCCCATGGAATAATGGTGAGATTTGCCTGGTGGATAGAGCCACTCCTCTTACTCTGAAAGGGCTTTTCGATGCCTACTCCATCACCATAGGAACCAGAGGATGGTGATGGTGGAAGGGAGGGTCATCAGAGGAGCACACTCTGGTTAAAGGGAAACTGGCCAGAGTAGGCATCAGATAAAAGCCTCTTCAATCAAACACCCCAACTGTGCTTTGCCAATCCCATCAGAAGAAGTGAAGGGGGGAAGGTTAACCTTAGCTTTGAATGTATGCTGATAGAGGGACCAAAAACTCAAATGTGCAGGTTATGGAAGGAAAAAGAGACCCAGGGTCCAGAGCACCTTGGGGTGAGAATGGAGGTGGGGGAGGGGTTTGTAGAGAGCCTAGTTGAGCTTGAACTGAGTTCAGTAAAGAAAAGGTCAGGAGAGGCATTATCCAGTTGAGGATTCTGGGAAAAGTAACAGGGAAAGTGGCTAAGAAGCTTAGATCAGATGCCCTAGTGATTATTATTTTGTTATTTATTGTTATGTTTTAGGGCAGAAAGGGTTTATTTCAGTGTATAATTCCAGGTTATAATCCATAATCGTGGAGGAGTTGAGGTGGCAGGAAGTTAATAGCTGTTCACATTCACAGTCAAGAGCAGAGAGAAATGAATGCATTCATACTTACTTTGCTTGCTTATACTCAGCTCAGGACTCCTGCCTAGGGAATGGAGCCACCCACAGTGAGCTGGGTCTTCACATATCAATTCACTTAATTAAAACAACCTCTTTCCCACCCCCACCCTTCCAAACAGACATGCTCTCAGACCAACTTAATGACACAACCCCTCATTAAAACTCCCAGGTGATTCTGGGTTGTCAAGTTGAAAACCAAACCTAGCCATCACACTCCACCCCTTGTCAGCTCAACACTCAAGTACATTGTTTTTAAGCCTTAACTCTACACTCCTTTCTCCAAAGTCTTTTTTTTTTAAATAATGTGAACGATCATCTAACTTTTATTTTATGATTAATCCAACTGTATAGGAAACAATTGAGTCACCATGGAGGCCTATATATTTTCCTATAGTTTTATTTAACATTACCTGTGCCCACCTGCTATAAGGCCCTCATATCTCATCAACCATGCCCAAACCCAAACAGTTCTGCAAACTTGATTTTAAAGAAAGTTTGTGGCAGACTTCCTTGAGGCAGTCCTTAACCTGAGTTGACATTGGCCTATATACAGATGCTGTCCTGGCCCATTTGTATGGAGACTTTTGTGTTCTGCAATGGAAGTTCCTGCATGTATTTAATTACAAATTGCTGCTGCAGATACTGCTGTGGCTATGACAACAGATCCAGAGCATAGATCCTATTACTACTCAAAATATGCACCAGCCGATGGATGACTAGCAGGGGTGCTGAGAACAGGTGATGGAGGGGGGCTTGGCCCCACGTGTGACAGCTCTATCACTCCCTACAAGGCTCGGGGAACATCACAGAAAAGGAGCCTAAAAAGATGTAAAAATGTAGGGAAGGATGAGGAGATGCACAACAAGAAGACATCTCCTGGACATGCCATGTACATGGCACACATGAACTCACTGCAGTCATGGTTATCTACACAAGACCCAGGCAAGATGGGGTGGGGGACGGTACTAAGGCCCCATGCTCTCTGGGGGATTATTGACAGCAGGTTGTTGGGGAGGGACCTATTTTCTTCAGTGGTATATCGGTGGTGAGTTGTCCTCCCTCCAGTAAATAGCATCCATCCATGCTCAGCAGAAACACTAATTGAACTCAGAAGGAGACGCACAGAGAAAAGACACAAGAGCAGGAGGGGTTCAGGAGAGAAGCAGCAGGATAAGAGAGGAACGTGGGTGTGTGCTGAGATGACTAAAATTTGTTACATAAATGTATGAAACTGTCAAGCAATAAGAAATAAAACAAATATTCTAAAATATGAAACCACTCTCCCCAAAGGTTTTGGGCAAAGATCTGTCTGGTATATTTACTAATGAGCATGCCTCTATACCCTATCAAAGCCTGACAGGCATATGCAATGAAAGCATACTAAAGAAATCTTTTAAATCTCTTCCTGTCTACTCTCTCGTAGTCCCACGCCTTCCTCCTCAGATCCCGATGTTAAGTTTCACTGTCTATTATTTCCTTGCATGTTGTTACACTAAATGGTGTATGCTAATTTTAATACCCACAGACATTTAAAAATAGCAATATATGCTGCATCTCACCACACACATATATGTGTATGTATTCCATTTATGTACTGCTGCGATTCCACACACTCTTATACCCACTGCTCTTAAATGTTGTGAACAGATTTTCTCTGTAATTTATTTTACTTCTCACTAGGGGCTGTTTGATGTCAAGCTTGTCATGGGCTTGCGGTCATCTCTCGCTCTACCTCCATGCCATACCTGCAGTTCGTTTGCCAGTCTACTACTAGAAATGTGTTTTCTTGCAGCTGAGGACTGAAGAGACCGCACACTGTCTCTGTTTAGGCTTCTCCTCAGGTTCATGATTTGCGGTCCTCTTTCCA